>NC_056737.1:1510070507-1510113007 GCF_019279795.1 Protopterus annectens
GTGGCACACCCCTGTGTGGTTGACATGTATCTCGTGTAGGCCACTCCTCGGTGTAGTACCGCACGCCGTTTGCTCCATCCTTACGCTGGCGCCGTTTTGCGATTCACTATTATCTGCCTCATTTGCATGGAATTGACTACTAATACCTGGTTACGGCGCGGACACCGCCTCCACTCCTTGACAACCATTGCGCTGGGGTTGCAGCTTTACATACATACTATGGTGTGTGGTGGCTGTGCAGCTGATTTGTGTTCTAATGCTCTTTTCGGACATTATCATATTATTTCATTGCTTTACAACTTCTGTGCACACATCCCGGGGGTCTGCTGTTCTTTCTACGTCGCGCCATTTATGTCATTTTTACATTTTGTGCATATTTTCTTTGGACATTCTCGGTGCCTTTCCACATTGGCATATTGCACCTATATGATACCTGACTTTGACAGCCTTCCGTTACTCCTCCGGTATGTTTGGGTAAATGTAAACCGTTTTTTTTGGTTTACATTGCCGTGCCCTTACGCTACGCCTGCGCCACTTCGTGGGTCGCTATTGCCCTCATTTGCATGGTGCAATACCGCACACAGTGTGTTTTGCATACCTACCCCGGGCGGACGGTCCGCACGCTGGTAGTGCACGTGGAATTCATTCATACCTGAATCGCTAAGCAGCCATATTTGGCGTTATAACGCCGACGCTATGCTGGCGCCTGGCGCAAGGTTCATGAATCCCGGGGATTATTCTGACAATTGTAATAGGAGAACTTCTTGTAGAATTATTTACTTTCTTGCAGAAGATTTTTTTTGGCTAAATCACTTAGCAAATAATGTAGGAAATAAATGTTTCATACAAATCAAGTAATTTGTCAATTTAGACTACACCAAACATGATCTCCAACTTTTCTTTTGACAGCTCTTTTGTTCATGTCTACCTTTACTTCCAAAGTGTAAGCTGAGTACAAAATGAGATTTTTACAAAGTATTTACAGGATTTCCATTCTGATTCTACTGAATAACTACAGGCTATTATGGCATGCAGTATTATAGTATAACAAAATATATTTGGATCATTTAGAACAGCTTCCTCCATATGATCACTTTAAAATTTTGCAGATGGACATGCACTTTATAATTTCATATAAATGAAGAACATGGTGGATGACTGAATGTAAACATTCCTGAAAAAATGATATCTAATGATTAAAAGAAGAAAAATAACATTCTATTCACTGGCCTTCTGTAAGAGGAATACTGAATAAAATCATACAGTCTTAGGGCTGTAAGATGTCACAAAATAGTTTAGCTCAAGTTTCATTATCCATTCTTTCTCCACTGAACACTGAGTGCTGAATTTATACAAAAAGTACTACAATCTGAAATACTGAAAAAACATTGGCCGGGAATCATAAATGCTACCATGTTGTACAGAGAGTGTTTAAATGATGACCAGCAATGAGCAGGGTGTGTGTGATTCAGGAAACCCTATAACACAACATGGCATGCTAGAAAGCCAGGGTTAGCTGAGCTGTACGCTAATGGCTATATAATAAGCCATGCTTTATGCTAATGAAGTAAAAAATACATGGCAGAGTGATTCAGAAACTTATAAATAATGGGCAAACCTGCCACACCTGAGTTAGCTATGGATTTCACTATATGCTCCCAATTAACCAGAGGAAAACTTTAAAATATGTTAGGGTTGCCACAGCCATTTTAGACTTGCATCTGCAAAAAGCTCTTTTAGCAGCTGCTATTGCTGATAATGTCAAACATCACCCCTGAAGGTGTAGGGTCTTCAGACCATGCATAACTTTTCATGGTCTCCATGAAGTAGACATCATCGACTGCTACAGAGTAGACAGGGACATCTTACAATAAATAGTGGACATGGGCTGCCCCATAGGAATCATTGAGAATCCATCTCAGTAGATACTAAGGTATAAGTAGCTTTACATATTTTAGCTATAGGGATCTTTCAGTGACCTACAAGGGACATAGTGGGAGCCTCACAGGCTTCTGTCTCCAACGTACTCCACTATTTTCTCAATGCCATACCTTGTGGTTTCAACTTACTGCAGAGGACAGAATTAGTACTATGTGTGAATTCTATGCTGTTGCCCATTTATCTAAGGTACTAGAAGCCATTGACTGCAACCACATTGAAATAAAGGTTCAACTGGTTAACTTTGTAAGGGGGAAAATGAACCTCAAAGAGGAATCACTCCATCAACTGACAGGTGGTCTGTAATGCATAAGGTGTCATTTACAATGCATGTGCAGACCACCTAGGCAGTTTCTACTGCTTACACATATGGCAAACATATGAACTGCACCAAAGGTTTGCAAGGGGTGACTTTCCACAGGGACATCTCATGGTGGATGTGGCTGTGCTGACCACCTGGCAGTTGGAATACTGGTTCTAGATGATTGTCACTGTTGAAGTGACAACCCAACCCCATGTGTTAAAATTGGAAAGGAGGATTGTGGATGGATGGATCTAGTGAAGAATGCTGGATATGCCCTAAAATCTTGACTAAAGACTAAAGAGAAGTCCATACAACCCCACAGAGCAAAGTTACAACCACGCCCATTCACAAGCTAGAAGCATCACAGAGAATGTATTTAGGCTACTCAAGTCACAGTTCCACTGCCTGGATACATCTTGTGGTGCCCTGCAGTATGCCCTGCCACTTGTGCCAACATACTGATTGTGTGTGCCATGTCACATAATATAATACCTAGAAAGTAATTACAGTAAGATAGCCCAGTGCAGAGACTGCAGTTCTCAGCACCACAGGCATAGCTAGCTGAGACAGATGAGGAGCAAGAGGAGGAGTCAGCAGCAGGACATAACCATTCCAAATGGAGGATGACACAATATGTCATGGCCCTGACTAAGAGGCAGCAAATAACTCATACACTTACTACATAAGATATATAGGAGCCAGTCAGATGCAGACAGTAACAAAGCTGCATAGAAACAAACCACACCGTGCTTACCCATGCCACATTGACTAACATCGGAGGATGTACCGGATGACCAGTCTCATGGATGTTTCATCTTACTCAACTGATGACCTAGAAAAGTTTAGTTTGTGAATCATCCTGTCCAAGGAATCACACACACAGTTCATGAAGTCCTGCATGTCAGAATACACAACATGCACTACTCTCTCAACCTCTTCCAAGGTCCTGTTTGAACTCACCTATGCTTTCACATATTAACACACAAAGCTTAGGGGGAGGGTGGTAACCATAACTTCTCTGAGCACTTTTACCAATCCCCCCATGGTCCTCCTGCCCACAATGGCTAGAGGGAGATTTGGACATATCTATACTTGAGGCCACCACACTACCCTGATAAAAATGTGTCTGTATCAGCTTGTCCACTCTCAGATAGTTCTGTATCGTGGGTATGTGTAGGCAGATTTATTGTGTCCATAGTAATGGCAAGGGCTGTAAGGGATGCCCTCTCTGTGTCTAACATACCCCCTGCAGCCCCATATAGTGCCTGCTTAGCCCTGCCTTTATCATCATAAGATAAGGTTCCTCCAAAAACAGACAGCGGTACTGGTCACAGTACTGGTGCCAAACAATGCTTTATCTGTGACTATACAAAACACATGACAATAAAATTATCCATTGTAAATATACCCTAACAGCACAACTAATATGCGAGTACTATAATTTCAATTAATAATAAAGATAACAAATATATGTAAACATGGCCATACTTACTTGTAATTATGGCCACACAATGTGCATATGGTCAGTACACCTCAGTGCCAGATGTATCACGATGAAATGGGTGACAGAGGTTTTATGTGCATTAATGTGACTAACAACTGCAAAGGGGAGCTTAGTAAAGTTATAATGACATATCTAGGGCATCACTATTTGAAATCGTTTGGGGTCTGTCCATATCTGCCCCAACATCCAGCACCACACTGTGAAACTCTGAGGAAGTGTCAGTGCCCCTGAATGATGCCAAAAGCCTCACTGTCTTGGCAAGTGGCAGTTCCATAGATGGCCCAATAGCTGTACCC
Source organism: Protopterus annectens (assembly GCF_019279795.1). NCBI lineage: Eukaryota > Metazoa > Chordata > Ceratodontiformes > Protopteridae > Protopterus > Protopterus annectens. The sequence goes on from NC_056737.1 coordinate 1,510,074,550, forward strand.
GTCACCTTCCATGTCACAGCCTCCACACTAATAATGGTCCTATGTATCACATCAGTAGCCCTGTGTTGGACTATTTCATAATTACAGCTATGGCCATTGACAGCATTCACATTGCTGTCCTCCTGCTATCAGACATGGTCACAGAAGGGCTTTGTGGAGGCTTGTACTGCTAGGAGCCATCCACGATTGAGAAAGGGGGCCTTCACTATCATCTCATTGTCAACTTCTGAAAAATCAGGCTTACATGAGGATATGCTCTTAGCAGTCTTGGGAGCCTTTTCCCTCTTTTATGGAATAAAAACAAATACCAAATCTGAGGTTGCTACATTGGTAGTACACAAAAAGCAACAATTATTAAATATATGCACCAATACATCCTCAAAATAAATATAGCTTTAATCTAAAAAATACAACAAACAAACAATCAAAAGTCCAAATACATCTGACCAATCCCGTGCACAAATATAGCTGTACCCTAAACAATATAACCAACAGTTCAAAGTCCAAATGCATGTGTCTCAAACTGGAGGGGAAGAAATTCCCATATTAGAATATGGAGACTGATTGGTGTGGTTGCTATACTCCTGTGATCCCATTTTCAGGAAGTATTTTACTTACAAACAGAAAAAAGCATTGAATAAAACCTTAAATATATGTGCAGATATTGGAGTTAAAAATGTTTTGTCCTTAACAGTGTCTGCATATTCATTAGGCACGAAGAGATTATTTTTTTCATTTTATTATATTTTTGGTCCACTGTTTTTGTTGTTGAGGAAATTGAAAAAGAAAATGTCCAAACTTGTTGAATTTCCACTATCCATAGATTGAATAAGATCTAGGGAAGAAATAAAAGTTGTTTAGAAGTCCTAGCTATACTTTTACTTTTGAGAGGGGAAACTTTTTCAGACTATCAGAGATGGAAACAATGGTTACAAAAATCAAGAAAAAGCGAACTGTTAACACAACAAACACAATTTTATGTTGTATGACCAGTAGTGGGTTGTAAGTTGTAATATGCCACAAATCTCCACTTAATGAGCAGCCATACAGGAGGACTAGATGACATGTGTCCTCTAGGGGGTGTTCTTGTGGTAGTAAAACCCACGTACAATGGTGCCCTTGCCAGCTGGTCCAGCCTTCTATCTAATGGGCACTCCCACTAACCATATTGTACCTTGCCTGTAAATGGAGGTCAGACATGGTGCTTTAGGGTTGTGTTGACAATAATAAAGCAGCAGAGCCATATTCTGTTCCTCTCAATATGTGTTGCTCCCCACTGGTGGTACTATTTTCTGGGTCCTGCATGCAATAAGGAACAAGCTGCTTGTTGTTTCAGTGGTTAATCAATCTGGAGAGTAAGTGGGGTCAGACTGTAAGTCAGGTGGTGATTCTTTTAGGGGCAAGATGCACGAGGGCATAGGCTGATCAGGTGATTGTTGGGTGCTGTGTGTTCATATGTACAAATGGTTGGGGTGAATAGATTTTAGTAAAATATTCTGTGGCTGAATTTTTTTGAACTGATGTATGCTCTTGATAGAGCATCCATAATTTAGGCCAAGTTTGTTGTGTGCATGTAGCCTTATCTGCCATTTAAGTTCTTTCTTTTCCAGGAGGGCATTCCAGTTACCATTCAAGGGTTTTCTTATAATTCTGCAAAACATGTGGAATCTGTATTTACAGCGAGTGACTATCTCCATGTTATGTTTACCTAAAATTTATTTCTACTGACTGTATGTATAAAAAGTACTGGGGAATTATACTTTCAATTTGTTTTTAGTCTTGCCCACATAGAATGTGTCACATTTCAGGCACTGTTCCCTATACACTACCATGTCTGTATTACAATCAGGTTTAAATTTGCTGTACTAAATTTTCTTCATCCTAGAGCATGTGAATTGATCCATATCACTCATATGTTCACAGAATGAGCCATCCTGGCTTCCACATTTGAAGGTCACATATTCAGATGGGTTGTTGCAATCTTTGTTGGATTCTAAAATGTCCCTTACACTTCGGCTCTTTTTGAAAATAAAAATCAGTCCTAGGTCTAGGATTCTGGTAATCTGTTTGTTATTGTTAATGATAGCTCAGTTTTCTTTCATGATGTTGCAGATGGCTATGTGATTTTCGGTGAAAGTAATGACCATACTGAATTTCCTTTTTTCATCTTTGGGGTCTTTATATAAGTTTCCATAGCTCTGATGTAGTTTGTTAATAGGTTTAAATGCTGAATGAATGACATGAATTTTCTTTTCTCAGATAGGGTCCTTTGCTCGTCTTGTTTTCCATAAAATACGAACAGGTGGGGTAGTTTGTTTACATGCTTTATTAGAAAGAAACACATCAGGATGGATAACAGCAGTACAAAATATAAATGAACTGATTAACTGACAGACTAGACAGACAGGCATGCTTACATCTCAACAGCTTACTAAAAAATGGCAATCAGGCTCACAAGTGCTCAGTATTTATACACTTGTGCAAGCCCCTAGAAAGCTTCTTAAAGGTGTACACACATTGATCTACATCCTCCCTCTTAAATAAATTGCCCACAATACAATGACATGCAAAAAGAAATATGCAATAGTATAGACAACAAAAAATAAACACAACATTCATGTCCTTATATCCAAGTTGCCCTGTATCTGGAACATGGTCTGGAAATGCGACCTGATCTAGTAACATAGCAATTAGAATTGGGTTTAGCAACAGAGACAGTCATTGGTAAACAAACAGTTTCAGGAGTTTCAGGATTCTTCTCAGGAACAGGGAAATTTACTGGAACATCCTCTGGAACTGGAACCCTGGATAACTCACTCTGAGATATAGAGTCTTTCTCACAGGTATGATACTGCAATACAGGCTCAGACACTGGGATTAGATGTTTCCAATTCTGCTTAAATTCTGCTCCTTGAGATTCCACAAAGTACGATCTCAGCTCTGGACTTACCCTTTTCAAGACAACAATTCGATCAAAACCTTTGGACATCTGTATCCTCACCATCTCCCCTTCTCGTAGTGGATTGAGCGGTTTGCTGGTCTTATCATAACAGGACTTCTGGGCTAAGCACTTTAACATGTTGGCTCTCACTGATCTGTTGTTCTTGACACATGGAACCAATAATGAACTATTAATTGGTAGTATGGTTATGGTTTGTCTCGACATAAGTCTCTGTGCAGGTGAAGCAAGATGTTTATCATGTGTAACATTTCTGAGATTCAAGAGATTCAAGAAAACATTACTATTGTCTCATTTCAACATTTCTAGTAATTATTTCATGCTTTGAACTGCACGTTCTTCCAAACCATTTGACTGTAGGTGTTCAGGGCTACTTGTGACATGAGTAAAGTCCCACTCTTCAGCAAATCTTTTGAATTGCTGGCTTGTAAACTGTGTACCATTGTCAGAAATAACTTTGTGCAGACTGCAGTGGACTGAAAAATGATGCTTCATCTTAGTAATGACAGTACTGGATGCTAGATTAGGAAGTAGGTCAATCTTGAACCAATTAGAATAACAGTCTACTAAAACCAAATATTTTTTATTTATTTTTTTATTTTATTTTACATTTGTTGACCGGGCTAGTCCAGCTGGATATATGTCCATTTTCAGTGGAGGCCTGGAGAGAAAAGCTCCACATACATCAAAATGTTTACAAACACAATGGTATTTACAAAGACATTGGTACATTACAAAGCTTAGGCATACATTACATTTCATAGGATTTAGCATTTGAACACAAAAATCCTAGTGCAAGCAGTTTTGGATATTCCTGATAAAATATGTCAAAGACACTATTAATTATAAAGTCACACACACAAATGTCACACAAAAAAGCAAGTGTGTAACAGCAATGGATATTCATACAAAACATGTACAAGGACACTCTTATTCTGTAAAGTCTCACCAGAAGTCCTAGTGTAAGATGGCTATGGATAATCATTCAAAATATGTACAGGACATTAGTCTGCTGTATAGTCACATTAACTTTATTATCAATAGAGAAGACACATGATTATACTCATAAGAAGATAGGTGTCTAGGGAAGGGTTTGGTAGTTAGTCTGAGTTGACACAGGGGCATAACCAGTGTGATTTAAGGTAGGGTTTTAGTTTGCTTTTAAATAGGTTAGCTGAGGCTAGGGAGGTTAGGTGACTAGGGAGGCTGTTCCAGGTTTTACCTACTGTATTAGGGAATAATGCATCACCAGCTGAATTATAGGATTTAACTATTTGTACTAGTAATTTGTTAGATGAGCGTAGGGTTTTGAGATTATTATAGGGGGTGACTAGGGTATTGAGTATTGGTGTATTTGTAGGTTGATACAGGATCTTATCGACTATTGTTAGTTGGTTGAAAAGTATTAGATTTGGCAATTCTAACCAGCCTATTTTATTCAGATTGATACAATGATGGGTCCTATAGGAGGACCCAGCTGCAAATCTGGCAATATTGTTGTAGGAGGTAGACAGTTTACTCAGGTTGCTTTTATATAATTTAGTATAGATAGGCGAGGCATATAGTAGGGTTGAGATAAGGTGGGTATGGGCTATAGTGGTCTTGGCTAGTGGAGTCAAAAAGGTTTTGATCCTGTAGGAGGGAACCTAATTTTTTGTTCACTATTTTTATAGTATTATTAATATGAGGCTCAAAGGTGAGGTTATTATCAATTAGTACCCCAAGTAGTTTTGTAGTAGGATCAGGAGATATAGTTCCACTGCTAGAAGTAACAGTAAAGGTAAGTGGGGCGGCGCTATGAGTGGGGGTGAATAGTAGCATTTTTGTTTTTTTAGGGTTCAAGATAAGACATCAGTGTAGAAGCCAATTTTTAACTATGCTAATGGTGTTTTGGGTTAGGGACTGAAGTTCTGATGAGAAAGTGGCTGGCCATATAAGTGTGGAGTCGTCTGCATATTGGATACAGGTAGCTTGAGGAATTACAGAATGGAGGTCATTTGTGAAGATGGAGAAGAGGAGAGGACCCAATATTGAGCCTTGAGGGACACTTATGGCAACTGGGAGGTGAGAAGATAAGGTATTTGCTCATAGTACAGCCTGTTGCCTGTTATTTAAGTAGGATTGGAACCACTGTATAGCAAGAGCATCCAATGACAGTTTTTTAAGTGTGTTTATGAGGAGGTAGTGGTTAACCATGTCAAAGGCTTTTGACAAATCAATAAAGAGGGCTGAGGATAGAGTGTTGTTATTACGATTTCTATTAATGCAGTCAGTAAAGGATAAGAGAGAAGTGGTGGTGCTATGAAGTGGTCTGAAGCCATATTGGCAGGTGGCTAATAAATTATTTTCAAGTAGGTGGGTTAAATGTTCCCTATGAATGCATTTCTCCGTTACTTTTGCCAAAGGGGATAGTATAGCTATGGACCTGTAGTTGGAAAACTCTTTGGAATTATCACCTTTATGCAGGGGGATAATGTGAGAAACTTTCCAGATTGATGGGATGGTTCCTTCAGAAATAGTTCTATTAACGAGGATGGATATGGGGTAGGCTATGGTGTTTGCTGCTTTTTGCAGGTATTCTGCAGAAAGAGTGGTGGGTTTAAGTTTCTGAATAAGGTTACAGACAAGGGATGAGGGAACTGGTTGAAAATGAAATAGAGGGTGCTATTGGAGATGGCAGGCGTAGAGGATGTGGAGTTAGGAGATAGTTGGTTGGCCAGGGATTGAATGGTTTCTGTGAAAAAAGTGTTAAAAGAGTTGGCTATTTGAATAGGATTGTTGTGATCAAAGCCTAAGGGAGTAGGAGTGCCTGAGCGACCTGGGTGTAGGAGGTTATTAATGCCTAACCGGAATTTTTGAGGATTATTTTGGTGGGTTTGTTGAAGCTGGCAGTAGTAGTTTCTTTTGTCAGACAATATGGCTTTTTTTGCTTCATTTCTTAGCTGTCTGAACATTAATTGTTCTGAAGGGCTTTTTGTTGACCGCCAGCTGGCCCATAGTTTATTTCTTAGGAATAATTTTTTTGTTTGGTAGTCTTGGTGAGCCATGGGGCTGGTTTAGTCCTGTTTCTAATTTTGCATGTTGGGGCATGACAATTAAGAATGGCTAAGAATTTTGAATTAAAGTATTTGACTGCATCATCTAATAGGAGGTGTTTGAGGGGTGACCACTCACAGGCACTAAGGTCTGTTTGGAAGCTGTCTGGGTTAAAGTTTTTGTTAACCCTTATTGTCCTATAAATGGTTGAGCTTGGAGTTTCAGTCTTATATCTGATTAAATAGGTGAGTGCGTGGTCACTTATATCTTCAGGGAGTGTACCTGTTTTATAAGTTTGTTGGTGACTATTAGTGAGAATCCAGTCTAGGGTGCTTTCTTTGTTATTAAGTTTATTGGTTCTGGTAGGGGATGTGATGGTTTGTGTAAAACCATATAGGTTAATATGAGTAGAAGGCTGCTCAGATGAACATGAATTCCAGTTTATATTAAAGTCACCCGGTATTATGGTTTCTTGTGGGTAGATGGTTGAGAGCCAACTGAGGATAGCTTCTAATGTGTTAGTATTATTGCCATTGACCATTCCACTCAAAAATGTCTGTAGCTGCTGTCAACCAAGGTAGTTCAGGAATCTGGTTTAGTTGAAGTCATTCTTTCTGTTGATGTGGCTTAGTACTATTACATGCAGAACAAGATAAAGGTACTCTCTCACTATCCTGTGACACAGAAGGCCAAAATACTAGGTCTCTCAGCCTTCCTTTAGTAGAATCGGTTCCTGGGTGGCCACAGTGTAAGATGGTAATATACTCTTGTTGTAAGGATTTTGGAACAATCACTTTTGGCCCTTTCATGATGATACCATTGTCAAACAAAATCTCATCTCTGTATGGAAAATATGGTTGCACTTCTACTGGTAAACAAGATTGCTTTGAAGGCCATCCTTGACTCATAAAGTGGTTGAGTTTCTTAAGAGCTGGATCTGAGGCTGTTTGACTTCTAAGCTCATCGAGATGTGTGGAAGAAAAATTTCTCACTTTCATGATTTCAATATCAAGTTTCTGATTTTCATGCTGTTCTGTGGAATTTCTGGGCAATCTGGATAAAGCATCAGTACGATAAAGAAGTTTGCCTTTTGTGTAGACAAGACTTGAAATTATACTTTTTCAATTTGAGCATCAGGCATTGCAATCTGGCTGGAGCTCTATGCATAGGTTTCCTCAAAATAGTGACTACAGGTTGGTGAACAGTTTCAATATGGATAGGTGTACCATAAATATAATCATGGAACTTTGAACATGCAAACACAGTTGCCAAGAGCTCTTTCTCTATCTGCACATAGTGCATTTCAGTTTGGATTAGAGCTCTAGACACATAGAATACTGGTCTACCCTCTTGAAGAATGACTGCACCAAAACCAAATTTCAAACATCACAAAAAAGAGTAACTGGTTTGTGGACGTCATAGTATCTGAGAGTTGGAGAACTGGCAATTTTCTGCTTCAGGAGATCAAATGCTCTCTGGTGTTGTTCTAACCATGACCTGGATACATCTTTGTGTGTCAGCTGACTAAGTGGTGCTGAAAGTTGGCTCAAGTCTGGAATGACCTTGCCTAGGTACTTAACCATGCCAAGAAAATGTTGAAAGGCTTGAGCATTGTCTGGAGCTGGCATCTCAAGAATAACTGTTTGCTTTGAAGGATCTGGTCATAAGCCTGAACTGGTAAACAAGTGACCAACATAAGTAACTTCTCATAGCCTGAATCTGCACTTCTGTGGATTCAGCATAAGATTCATGTCACATGCTTTTTCAGAACTTTCGTGAGGTTTCTGTCATTCTCAGATTCACCATTACCTTCTGCAAGACTATCATCTACTATAATAGCACACGGATACCCAGAAAAAATTTGCTCCATTGCAGGCTGGAAGACTTCACTGGCAGAATTTATCCCAAATGGCATTCTCAAAAATCTGTACCTGCCAAAAGGTGTACTGAAAGTGTTTAGCAATGAAGATTTTCGATCAAGCACAATTTGCCAAAACGAACTCTTTGCATGTAAGACAGAAAAAACAGTGGCATTTAGCATGAGAGCAATGACTTCTTCAATTGTACGCATTGGATGATGAGGTCTTTTCAGTGCTTTGTTCAAATCTAGTGGATCAATGCATATTCTAATATCATCTCAGCTTTTCTTATCAGCAATGACCATGGAGGATACCCATTCAGTTGATTCTTCATCTAGACAAATTACGCCCTGCTGCACCATTTTATCTAGCTCAGTCTTAACTCTGTTCTGCATAGCTACTGGAACTTTCCAGGCTGGCTTGGCAACTGGACTGACTTCAGAGTCTAACTTCATGGAGTACACAACTGGGAGTTTGGCTAGTTTGTCTTTGAAAACATCAGCATAGGTAGAAAAAATAGACTGGGCGAAATTAGAACAGTGTTCTTTCAAGTTGATACGGTAAATTTCCTTAGTAAATAAAAGTAGTCCCATTTTCAAACTGTCTCTGAGTCCTAATAATGACTGAACATGCCTTTTGACCACATAAAATTGCAAGTCATAGCTGTTCTCAGCAGAGTAATATAAAAGCACTACTGAACCTAAGGTTTGAATTTCTTCACCTCCATATGCAACAAGTTTCACACACTATGCCAAATCAAGCTTCTCACCAGCACATACTTTAGTAAATATTTCTACTGACATAATATTACAGTTTAAACTTGTGTCATCTTTGAGCTCTATTGGGTATTTAATTTATCCAAACAGTGCAAAATACATCACCCTTTGCCCATAAATCTACCACATTGACTGTTTCATTAAGCACAGACACACCATTAACATAAAAAGTAGGGTCACAGCTTTCTAATCAATCAACTTGTCTCTTTGAATGTTCTCTTCTAACAAAAGAATACCCCTTATTTGATTTACAAAACCTTTTGAAATGATTCCACTTATTGCATTTGTGGCATTGTTGACCAAAAGCTAAGCACGTTTCTCATTTGGGCTCATGATTTGCACCACAATTACAACAGCTGACTATGAAACTGGGTAAGGGCACATGCTTTAAATTTGCTGACTCATTCTTATGCTTCACTGAGACTGTGCATACTCTGGAATTTGCTAGAAAGCTATGGGATTTTCCAGGGACTGTTGCAGGTCTCCCCATAGCTGCCATGTGCTTGAGCCTGTTTCTTTTAACCATATGCTACATACTATCAACATGAGCACTAGAAGATACTGGAAACATGTATTTCTCATTTGTAAGCATATTTGTGTGCTTTTCTGTGAGCTCATATATCTGACAAATCTCAATGGCCTTATTCAATGTTAAATCGCTGTCATGAAGGAAAATCTTTCTCACAACATCATCCTTAATACCACACACAGGTCTGTCTTTTATCAACTCATCCCTCAAATCACCAAATCTGCATGTTTTAGCCTTGTTTCTCAAATCAGTTATATATGCTGTAAAGATTTCCCCAGGCTTTTGATATGTGGTGTAAAATAAGTGCCTTTCCATTGTAACATTTGTTTGGGCATTACACATTTCTCTAAATTTATGTTTTAAGCACTCAGGGTTTTCCCTTGACTCAGCCATTACCACTATATGGTGGTGTTCCCCCTCTCCTGCAAATACAGCATGTGCATACACATATGAGCACTCTCTTTCTATGGCTTCTGAACCAACTAAATTAAGCAGGATAAATGCCGTTGTACAGTCATCTTTATCAGAAAATGCAGCTTGTATGAAAATATCATACTCTTGGTCAAACACTCTCCAGTTCTCTGCAACGTTATTATCAAACACAAGTGGAACTGGTTTTTGAAATCCATCTGCCATGCCAATAAATTATGCCCAAACACACTGAAAAATATGGCCCTTGTAATTATGTATGAACATGCACACACAGCCAGTACTTGTAATAACATTCAAATACACAATAAACTCTTTGAAATACTCTACTTTGCGAAATATGCTTTGCAATGGTGACATTTTGCGAAATAACTGTACTGTAATACTGCACAATCATGCGAAGTCTCGGTACACTTTGGATATCTTTAATAGCTTAAATTCATGCAAAAAAAGTACATGCTATAATCCACTTCGAAAAAATACGGTTGTTTCCTTAATTTTATTCATTTTTACATGATTTGGACTTTATTTCAAACATTTTCCATAGTTATTTGAATAATTTTACAATATGTTGCAGTTTCAGACATTTTGTTTACTTAGAAATTTGTTTAGAGTGTTCTGAGTGCTTAGTTTTATATTTTGCAAATAAGAAATAATTTAAAAGCTTTGATACCTGAAATTCATTTCTGACCTGTTTTTGTGAATTAAACATGCAGTGGGGATGATCCACTCTTATATATTCCTCCGTCTTTAAATGAGTGCCTTCTTGGTCTGGAATCTGGATTTCTGGATCCCATTCTTACACCATGTCACTCCTCTTGTTTCCCATTAAAGATGAACAGGTGGGGTAGTTAATTTACATGTTTTATTACAAAGAAACACATCAGGATGGATAGCAGCATTACAAAATATAAATTAACTGATTGACAGACTACACAAACAGGTATGCTTACATCTGAACAGCTTATTACAAAATGGCAGTCAGACTCTCATGAGCTCAGTATTTATCCACTTGTGCAAGCCCGTAGAAAGCTTCTTAAAGGGGTACACACATATTAATCTACAGAGTCTAGTATCGAATGCAGTAATCTTCCTTCATACACTTGAGCTAAAAAGTCTCTTTCTAGGTTATTGAGGTTAAAAATAAGTCATTCAATTCCTTGGAAACTCTTGCCATGCATATTGCCTGGGATTTAATTACATTTCATTTGGGGATCTGAGAATGCATGCTGTTTCCATGAAAGAATATATAGACTCTTGCTGGCTTCCTATAAATAAATATACATAAAACAAGTGTGATCTACCTCAACAGCTAACACATACTTGTCTGATTAAATGTAAACTCACTACATTAAGAATTCTAAAACATATGCAAAAATAAATAATATTCAAACATACATGTGAGGATGTGTATTATTTTCGGTGCTGTTTTAATGTAATGTAGTCCTGATGTGTATTCAGTATAAGGCAATGGACCTAAACTATTTAGGGTAATACCACAGGTTCCCATCAACCAAAAATTCATGAGTTGCATCTTCCCCTCAAGGTAATCCCAGACCTCAGTGTACAGTATGTAGCTACACTGAAACTTGAGAGGTATACTTCCACATGAAAATTACCTTTGTTATGGAATGATAACATTTTTTTATCATTGAAAGTTTATTAACTCTATTTTCCTTATTTTCTTTGAGTTCCAGAGGGAAAGGTATTACACTGATCTACTTTGCTCTCATTTGTCATGTGCTATGCATAATTAACTCCACTTTCTCTCTAACCACTTTTGTCTAAGTAGTAAGTAGTAAAAGAGGCAGAGTATCTGGGACCACCTACAGGTCAGTATTTCACATTTCATTAATATTCTATACTGCTGATTGTCAGAGGTTTTTTTTTTTTTTCAAATGACCTTTTGCTCTGCATTCTTCTATATATATAGATTATAATTATTACCTTGTCACATTGATTGATCAAGTCCTTCAAGTCCCTTTGGGATCTTGCATCTCTGGATAATATTTTATATAAATGTTTGAAACTGTTTTATTGAGTTTATTTTCCTTTTATGTATTTCACTTGATGGCAGGACTCTCCCACTCAGTTCATGGTCTTTTTCAGATAAATAATAAAGACATTCCCCAGGATTCACGAAGCCTCCGTGTAAGAGTTATAACTCTTACACGGAAGCTGCAGTTAAACTGAGTGATGTCAGCATGCTCTGCATATTCATGAGAGCATGCTGAATCACACCTAAGTCGAACACGGCCGTGTAAGACAGTAGGGGGCGTGTCCGTAGGCTGAGCCCTGCAAGCGGACACGCCCCCAGAAGTGTAAAAGTGCCCAAAGTACACACCCACAACAGAGTCCATGGAAATGTGAATAAACACAACACAACACATGCCCCTACAGACTATCAAACATAAAAGAAATATAGATGTACATGTCATATTTTTTTAAATTGTAAAGATGTGTAACCGTGAGTGCGCTCGTTTGCACGGGCGTGCCCGTAGCGCAGCTACAGTTAGCAGTCAGTGGGAAAGCATATAAGAACTACATATGCAAAATAAGCCAAGAAGCAATAGCGAAGCGGTAGAGATGCCGGCTGCAGAGCAGGCATTCATGGTTCGAGCCCCCACAACACAAAATTTTTTTTTCCCAAAATAAGCAGGAAACAAGTCCCTGACACATATATGTACACATAAAACCAGAATATATGTAAAATGCAATGTAATAGCCTATTCATATTGAATAAATGTGAGCTAAGAAATGAATATAAACTGCCAGATATGCCCATAGCTGAGCTACAGTTCAACAGAGTGAGGTTATGTGCCCGTAGATAAGCATAGGTTTAACTGGTGCAAAATGAGTGCCTGTAGCCGAGCAGTGGTTTACCACGCTAAATATATGTGCTTCTAATTGCGCTAAGCGGCATATGCGTGCCAATAGCCAAATTAGTGTTAAACCGGCGTACCCCGTTTGCGCGGAGCTGCGCACCGCGCAAACGAGCTAACCGACGGGCAACGGTGAGCAAGCCGTATCCAAAATGCCTTTACACAGACACACCCCTCAACATGTCTAGACAGTCATGAAAAATAAAAAGCAGTGGCCAGGTTCGAACCCAGGATACTATACACCATAGTCAAGGTACAGAACCACTAAGCCATGACAGCAGTACCTAGAAATGCAATATTAGCTCATATATAGGAATGAATACAAACTACAGCATGACAATGCAGGTTTACTGAAGTTGATACAATTCCAAACTGGCCAATCACAGATATGTGCGGGAAAAACGGACTATATAAGCCCCATAGGCGGAATACACAGCATAAACGATTGTAGAACAGACCTGCAGTTAGAATGTCAGGTGTAGGTGAGGGTAGTCACTTCGAGCAGAGGTGGGGTGTTGAGGAGTCCAGGTACATGGCCTGGCTCCTAGTCCACAACCATGAGGCCCAACTCATGCAGGGCCAGGTCCTTTGGGGAGCACAAGGCTGAGGCGTGGGACCAGTTGGCTCATGAACTCACCAGTGCCACAGGAATTCCTAGGACAGGTGAGCAGGTCCGTCACCACCATGCGGACCTGAAGAGACGAAGCAGGACCAACTGAACCGTTGGATCCAGGAGGCCCGGCAATCACCCAACGCCCCACCACTGAGTAAGTATAAATTAATTATGTTTGTAGAAAGTTAAACTACCTGAAATCATGGAGATGTGTATTCCAATATTACTTCATTTATATTACAGCTGCAAGTGTCCGTTCTGCGAACCGCAGAGCCTATGCTGATAGGCTGGTGCGGTTGCGCCACCAGGCAGGTCAGTAATCCACTACTAGTAACTGTAAAGATATATAAATGTATGACAGTTAGCATAAGAGTGCAGTGTAGCCAGGAAGGAATTAAATCTGCAACTCACAGAGTGTGAAAGTGTATGCAAGTATTGCCTGACTACAACAGTTCCCAGCCTGTAAGTTGAAACTAATCAGGAGACTGTCCAACACATATTTTGAAATAAAACTGCCCTGCCTGTAAGAAAATAGTACACAACCTGCAGCAGCAGGTAAAGTATAGCTGCAGAAGAGGATGAATTCACATGTGTGAAATATATTCCTGTGGAAATACTGAAACATGACAGAAGTGAGAGTGCTGGAAAGAACCGTGATAATTTCTGTTAAAACATGTCAATAAAGCCTAGAAGTACCAGTCTGAATAGTAACATGAAAGCAAGTGAGAGAGTGTGAGAAAGTGTCAGGAATACAGCACTACAGTAGTAATAACCCCTGAATAAACTATACTGCAGTCAGGACATAATTAAATGCATGTGAGACCCAGAACCAAACAGAAACATCTGTTCAAAGTGTTGCTGCATGTGGAATGTGTACACCAAAATCTGGATATGTTGCTCCCAGTCTGAAATATGCAGATAGGATGACTGTGTGATATACCAAACATCCACACCTGTCTACAGTTATAGAAAGCAGAGTTAACAGGATGATGTATCTGCACAAACTTCGATATGAATCGTGTATGAACAGCAATAAAATGTAGAGTTATGTTGCAGTAACAGTCCCATCTGCAAGGTTAAGTAGTTAACATATAGGACACTGTAGTTAGAACAGTAGTGTGTATATAACTGTAGCTATTAGAAATGTACAGCATATGTGGTTGTATTCGAAGGTGTTAATAATATGTCTGATTTACCCCACCCTCTAACCATCTATAATCCATTCCATGGGAAAATGGTATGTGCAATCACAATTACCACCTCTGGACATCTGTCCTGTTGGGTCCTATATATTTGCATGTCTGTTGATGCATCCGCCCCGTTCATACATCCACACCTGATGGCCTGTTGCCATCAATCAACCCTGCATGTTGTTGGACTGTGTATTATTGTTCAAATTATGCATGTGCTATGCACGCTGTTCAATGGTGTGAATAACTGGGTGTGTGGTTAATGGGAATACTAATGCATGCTGTTACAACTAACTGTGAATGGTATTTATATGTCACTAACCCAAACTGTCATGACATAATGCAAAACATAGAACGACAGGGAAGGCGGGTTCCGGCGGACCCACCTCTCCCACCTCAGCTGGCGAGTGCACCTGGCACTAGTGCCGAGTCTGGACCCTCCTCCGGTGGCCCTGTGCCACCTGCGGGTGGAAGCGCTGCAGGGGACGGGGCTCTCCCCCCCCTCTGCAAGTGTGGCCGGAGGAGATCCACCACTCACCCTCCATAGCGTCCGGACTGTGGTGCGTAGGGAGATTCGGGACTCTGTCCTTGAGCCCCTACGCCAGCTCGAGGCACGGGTGGCGCAACTAACGGGCTTGCCCGTTGCCCCGCCTACACAGCCCCCAGCACAGCCCCGTCCTGGGCAGTGAAGGAACAGTGGCAACTGCCTATGGGTGGGGATATCAGTTCCACTGTTGCCATCTGTGGGCTCATGGGCTCTGGACATCCCAACCTCCATCCCCGTCAATTGTGTAACCCCCCCACACATGTCATACACCGCCCCTGTATGCGTCTTGTTTGTCTTGTCTGTTAACCTACCCAACCTACCTCCCCAGCTGTACCGACTACCTTCACCTGACATACCACTCTCACCTGAAAAAAAAAAAAAAAAAAAAGGGCACTCTGTACCCACAAAAAAATTACGGCAGATACATAGCTGCCCATTCCGCACACATGTCTACTGGACATGGAACCCATCAATTCCAATTGGCTGTACAACAGGTATTATTGTTGTCCTGACACCTCTCTCAGGGGTGGAAGGTTTCAAATGTCACACCAAATTACATACATATGCACAGCTGTTGCTGATGAAGAAATGGGCAGCTATGGGCCTTACCTACATCCCTCCTGCACATCCCAAGCTTGTTTCCCTACTGTCTTACCCTCTTTGTGACCCCTTTTTCACCACTTTCCTGTCTCCCTGTTTTCTTTTCTTTCAAAGAAAATAGCGGTGTGTGCAAGAGTAAGCACGTTTAAGCGGTTGTAAGCTTGTGTGCGCGGAGCTAACCGCCAGTGCGCATGCGTGAGCTCCGCGCAAACCAGCGCTAACCCGGTTACAACTGCTTAAAAGTGCCTTAGTCACTTTGATTGACAGGTCCCGTACTCAGTTCAAAAGAAAAATAAAATCCCACTGCGAGTCCTGAACCCAGCACCTTGGCAACTATAGTCTGCATGACTTACCACCAAGCCATGACTCTTATATAGAAACACTCTGCTAAAGTAAATATATCATTTAACAGTAGGAATGAATGTAAAGGGAATATTGATGTGTAGTACACAAAGCATGACATTTAGAATCACAAACAAAACTGGTGGATTCCCATAATAGTAGTGTGTGAACAGAAACAGCCATGCTAGTTGGAAGCTAGTAGGTAATAATGTCACCATAGCACCTTGCAAGACACACACATACTCACAGCAGGATAAGCACTGCCCATACACCACAACCTCTTACAGGAACACATCCGGACCAAGTAATAAAATATGTGGAGCAAAGGCCCAAAACCAGGGACACATTACAAATAAAGTTACAACAAATGCAGACAGTTCAGAAAGTAACAGGGTCTACACCTTGTGGGATGTTTGGAAGGGTATGCAGTTCGGAACTTGAATGTTTGTCACCATATTCTGACTTGAGCCCAGACTGACTTGCCAGATAAAGGTGTGCATGAGATAATGACCAAATTATGAGGCAGAAATGTGGACAGCCTGCAAATATCTGTACACATGACGGGTCCAACACCACCATATTTGAATAGTTAAGAACCTAGACATAGCAACAGTGAATGTCTTACAGGGATGCCCCACAGACCCCATGTGAAAGTGCAAACAGTAGGCAGAAAGGTGTAACACATGCAATGGTAACTATGGAGTCCGGAAAGTATTCACCACTCGCATGGCAGAAAAAGTGTAGTAATACCTATGCTCATGCTAACCCACAGTCACAACTGCAGCATACCAGACATATTAATGGGTGCACCCCACTGATATGTACCATTCCATGAGGCACATAACTGATGAACCTGAAAGCCTCTGGGGCCTGCTCAGCAGCATACCCACATATGCTAATAGATGTCAAGGCCCACACCATGGCCAGACCACACTGCATGCTGTAACACCCTAGCAGATATAGCAAGCATTCCAGGGTGTGAATGTACATGGGAAATAGGAAAGCTACAGCAGCACACTACAGTCAAGACACCTATCAGGCACACCAGTACTGACAGTAAAGGGCAACTATTGAAGACGCAGCAACAGAGTGCAAGCAAAGGTGAAAGGAAAGCACACACACACGCACACATCAACAATAGAAGTAGTTGTTAGTGTACATACACAGTCAGTACAGGAAACTGGAGAAATGAATGGAGGAATGTTAACCCACAACCCACCGAGTAAATTAGAGATACCAACCTTTACACTCACAGAATGTTGTCCACAGCATAACGGCATGGTCCCTGCCATTAACATCTGAAAGGGCTATGCCTATTTCACACACCCTGTTATAGCACAGTTCTGAAATCACAGTGAGAACTGCAATCAGTACACAACAGGCTGCATGCAATTAGCAAATGCTGGCTAACAATTGGTGCAGAGGCCATAACATGGGCATATGCAGATACCTACAAAAGTATGCTGTATTCCATGTCCACGCATGCAATAATTACATTGCACCCGGAGAGAGAAAGAGAGACAGAGAGACAGAGAGAGAGAGAGAGAGGGAGAACCACACCCAGAACTAGACTGCAACTAAGCAGACAGACAGGAATCCCCAGCAACAGCTACCTGGAAGCTGCAACTGTGAAGTGGAGCAGCAGGACAGAGAGCCAGACAGTAGCAAATGCAGCTGTGAAAAACACAGGTACTGTAAAGTAATACTATCAAGGTGTACATACTGTGAACCCTCCATATGTGTTATTGGGCTGTATCCATATGTATATGAAGATGTGTAATGGGCAGGAGATATACAGCACCTATCAGTGAAGGCTGTACATACAGTTGTATGTGTGAGCATCTATGTGCACATATATATGTCGTTTGATTGTAGGTTGTACTGCCATGTACTAATTAGATTACACAGCTATGTATGTTTAGCAGTATGTTAGTGTGTGTATACAGTAAGGTAGACATATATGCTGACATACCTGTCCAACATATGGCTATGTAGTTATGTCAACATATGTATGTGTATATATCTTATATGTATATATATACATATGATATGCATATATGTATACATACATAGAGAGAGAGAGATGTAGGACTACATAGACAGATGCTGATAGAATATTGTAGCGACATATCTATGTAATGCACACATGCAGAGATAGATATATGTAGATACATATACATAGACAGACTGATCTGACCACCTACAGGTATGATTGTATATGATGACCTGCAACACAGCCTGCCCCCTGTCGCCCACACCCCTCTAAGCCCCCACATCTACAGCAGAATATGTACATCAATATATATATATGTGCAAATGTATACAGACATATGTACATATATATATATAAATAGACATATAAACATATCTTAATACATATATATATGTATAGAGAGAGAGAGAGAGATGTATACAGAGCTGGAGTGAGGCACATGTGTACAGATGTATTGCAACAGGTGCCTGGTGACAAAGGCACAGAGTGAACACCAGTGTCACAGCCGGAGTATCATACCACAGTCCAGATCACCTACACAGGTAACCACCATATAAATGAGTGTCCGCCCACCACTGCATGTGTCAGGGGTGGTCAGGGTCAGACATGTGTACAATAGTGGCCCCAATGATAGTCACAGTGGCACACTATCCCTGGAATAGCTGCACATGGTATGTGTCCGCACACATGGTCAGTCAGGCATGGACATGTAGGTCGGTGTACCCCCCACAGCACGTAATGGATGCCATGGTATGGACCTCACACGACAGCAACAGATATGGAGAAGGACACAGTGACATGTACAACACGGTGACAATGCACCCAAACACAGTACCATTGCACAGTGACTGTCAACACCACAGAGTACACATATGCTGCCCACGTACAGGTTACCACCCCCAGATGCACATATGGAGGTCACACCCATGACAGATGTCCAACAGGCATTGCACCACCGCCCACCATCCACAACCTAAATGTCTGCTGTGTGTCGTCTGTGCCACTGCAATAGTGTGCACATGTGTAGGTACAGGTTCAAACTCACAGACAGGACACACCCTGCAACAAACCACACAGAGTTAAGATGCGAGACTCCCCATGTGTACATGTCACACATACCCCTGCTGCATGTTACTCAGATAGGTAATATGCCATATGTGTCACCCTGTGTAACTGTGTGACGGCAGCAGGTACCATCACACCACATGTGTCACAATGGTCAGGTTAGCAGAACAGTACGCTGCTGTAGACACGGGGGCATTAGCATATTGTATAGTATTGTATTACAATGTCATGTATTGTGTTGTATTGTATTGGTATGGTGAGGTGCCTCCTTCATGGAGTGGAACCACTGGTGCTGTGCGCCAGTGTACAGGTACATACCCTGTAGTCAAGGTAGTGTAACATAACACCTCTATATGTGTGTTTAGCGCCTGTCAGAGGTTATGTAGCATGCAACTGGGGATACCAGCAGGTCCTGTCCATGTCGTGTATTCTGCTGACCTGCGGGTGTCTCTCACCTGGACATCTGTGATGACCTTGAGGTTAGGGTCAGCAGGGATAACCATGCCTTAATACAGGGGGAGGGCGGGGTGACACCTGCACTGACCCTGTCCGCCACAATGTCATCTAGCTGTGGTGTCGGTGAAATATGTGTAGTGTACTACCCATGGGCATAGAGGATGGCTCCTGACCAGGTCGCTAACATAGGTCAGGTAGGCCTCCTGGTCATCTGCAGTATCACGCTTGACGTCCCACTCAACATTGCCCATGTAGTCAGTGTGATGGGAAATAGATCCTTACCAGTGCTGCTTAGACATACCCTCCCTTCAGAGACTGATGCTCTGTCTTGCAGTAGCTTACATCAACTGTAACACAATCAGTATATGGCTGGGGTTCGCCGGACAGGATGCTGTCCCTTTGTGGACAGTGTCCTGGCCATATATGGGAATGCATGAGCCATGCGGTCTTGGAGATGTCTGTAGAAAGCAATTGTGTAGGGGTCAGCATTGTGGGTTGTCTCTGCCACTGGCCCAGTGGGCTGTAAGGATACCATATCACTGTTACAAAGTGTAACGTCTGTATCTGTAATGTTGTGCACTGTAGCCATCTGTGCTGGTGGTGGAGGTGGGATATGTATATCCAGGGCAAGCAGGGTGTGGTCAGCCCACAGTAGTCGCCGATGTACGCCATACAGTACCTAGACACAAACCCCAGAGTGAGGAGGTGCACCTCACCTGAATTGGTGTTCTGACTGCTGGTGTTCAGTAGTATGTCGTCGTAGCCTGGCAGGTACTGTACAACAGTTGCTGGCCGAGCACTGATACCTGGCCATCTACATGTGTATCCACCAATAGACAGACAGATGCTACATATGTGGGATATGTGGTATCATGACAGTCAAGTAGCATGTGTAGTATGTGTGCCAAGGTCTGCCAACATAGATTGCTGATACCATGTTATCTGTTTTCCCAGGTACATGGCCCACCCAAGACATCCAACCTACTCCGTGGCTGAGGATGAGGAGATACACCAGAGCCTGGTGCGGGACTATGCAACACTCTTTGCCCGCACCAGCCAGAATCAGCAGGTGAGGGCTGCACTGTGGCAGGACCTTGTCCGTCGGGTAAATGATATAGGCATGCATAATAGGACATATGAGCAGGTACAACATCACTGCAGTGATTTGATTAGACATGTCCGTCAGCGTGCGTCAGATATCCACAGGCAACAGGTCGCCACAGGTGGTGGGGTGGCTACACATCCCCCACTCACCAGACTGGAGGGACTGCTCCTGAGTGTAGTGGTACCAGTCCACCTGCAACAACAACAGCAGCAGACATGCGTCATGATGGAGGCTGGAGCTGCACAGCAGCAGGACAGTGAACGTGCAGGTAATATGTCATATGTGTAGTTGACTGTTGTGTACACTGGTAGTTAATGCATGTGTGTGGTGTGTCCTTTGTTCGTAGCTGCCACCATAGTATATAATGTGCAAGCGTGATATCCGCAATATTAGCTGCAGACCTTTGAAAGGTGACTGTCGTACTCCTGACCTGTATCATACTCAGTAACATTGGCACAGTTGTGCCCACTAACATTAGTTTCCTCATGTCTGCAGGACCCTCCGGTATCACTGCAGTGCAGCCTATCCATGCTGGTGAGTGTCTATTTACATTACCTGTAAAGTTGTTGATAGTAATAGTACCTTTTGGCACACTTAGTGGTGCCCCTTGTATGCATGTAGGTGTGTCTGTGTCTGTGTGTCAATATCACGCATACTGAGTACTGTTCAATTGTGTGAAACTGTGTGCATGTGTGCATGTGTGCATGTGTGCATGTGTGCACCTGTGCATGAGTGCATGTGTGAACCTGTGCATGTGTGCATCGCTGGTAGTGTGTAGACATTGTAAACTGTGTTTCCTGTTTCCTTCCCACAGGTTCTGTTGCTGCTCTGGTGTTATCTAGCAGGGAACCTGAGTCAGGTGCCGTGGGTACTGCTACTGATGACATTGGTGTAATGGCACAGGACGGTATGCCAGGGTCCGCCATTGGTCAGCCAATTGACAGTACACAGCTGTCGACCCCATCCATGCGCACAGTTATCCTGCCAATACACCCCTTGTCACCACTGTCCCTAGGTGATGGACAGCATACAGTGGGCATTGACCAGGGTAATGTGGTATCTGCGGCACATGCTTCCCCACACAGCAGCCATGGGCATGTCCCAGAGATGGTACCACACAGACAGATGTCCAGGGGTTCTCGTGGGAGCATCCATGGGCGTACTGCCCCTGGCAGACGTGCCCACAGATGTCTTACAACCTCAGCTATGTTTCGGACTGTCATTCAGGCACAGTCACGTATGGAACGGTACACCAGACAGGGTCTGAGGGAGCTGGCAGCATGTCGCACAGCCATGACCGACGGTATGCGTGACATTGCGGCCGCCATCTGTGATTTCACCGACGTCGTAGACAGATGTTGTGGGGACATATTACACCGGCTCCACAACTACATGTCTATGAGCCAGGGTGATGGTGTGCGGTTGCGTCATCGACGTGGCCATATGCCAGCAACAGCAGCAGCTGGCAGTCGGCGTGGACAACAACAGGGCCGTGGCCGCCCCCGTAGTGCCAGCAGCAGCCCCAGCAATGCTGGGTCTGTGCTGTCATCAGACCGCCCCAGGAGACCACGTGCACGTGGCTCTGGCCAGGCCCGACAGGGCTCTGTGCCCAGTCAACGAACACCTGCTTCTGATGACAGTACCCAGTCTGGGTTGGTACCGGATACGGTCCGTAGCACCCCTGCAAGGCACAGGTACCGTGTCTGTGGCCAGAGACACTGATCTGTATGACCTGGCAGGTACAGTCTGTGGCTGTCCACAAACACCAGTATATGGCAGCCATGAGGTGGAACTGTGTGCATCCATACACACATGCAAAATAACAACACCTAGGGCTACCGCATACGCACACACTGCATCAACACTGCCCCACCTTCTACTGCTGTCCCTCACCAACACACATACACATACATGTCAATTGGTGGTATGGGTGGCTGACCCAGGCATACCAAGTTCACACCCTGTGCATATGATGAAACTGTGCCACCTCCTGCATTCTGTAACAACTGTGCAGGTACAGGTTAACATGTTGCTGATGCACAGGGTGACCACATAGATGTGTAGTAATAGTATCATGTTGTTAACAGTACTGTACTGTGTGCTGAATTAATTGTGGGTATATCACAGCATGCCTGAAGCAGTATTTGTGTGATTGTCATGTCCTGTTGTCTACACCCATGGTAAATACCATAGTGTATCATCTGCACATGTTGGCATACTGGTGGTAATGATGTCAACGGCAGGCGACATACATAGGTAGCACAGGGGATGGGTAATGAATGTAGTAATCCACAATGATGGACATGTGAATTGCAAGTGGCATGTTGCCCACACTAGACTCTGCAATGCAGATGTGTGGGGACGTTGATATGTGTGCAGAACTACACAACTGGTACAGGACACACAGGAGCACACTAGCACTGCATGCACACACCACATACCATGCTAGACAGCACCAACACACATAACTGACTGCACAGGGGGGAGAGTCCCCATATATGTCAGGGATACTGTGGTGGCAGACCAGGGTGCATACATCATACTAGGTATGGCACCACTGACTGAAGGCTCGGTGTCTGTTAATTGGCATGTGTATTACTGCAGGTATGGCCACATGGGTTTCAATCCAGTTATTGTACATCCTGACAGTACATGCATGTTCCGTACACTTGTGTGCACTGCGACTGGACCCTAGACATCTGACCAGTGTATTTCCATGTACATGTGCATAGCGCCTGCATATTTGCAGTGTTACCTTATGGAACTGGTGCAGCTTGTATGTTGTACAATGGACTACATGTAGCCCTGTTCACTGTATCTGTTTTGCATGCATGTTTGCTTGCAATTACCCTTGCATACCGATCACACCTGCAATGCATGGTTATAGAGCTTCTGTGGACCCCTAGTGCCATCTGCATAGCCTACTATATGTATGGCCATGTCCCACTTGACAGGTTGCCACTGTTTGACCTGTTCACATGTACATTGCCTGTGACACAGTGCATATGACCTGCCTGGCATGTGTCCATGTGAGCAGTCATATATGCTACTGCTAAGTAGTCACAGGCACTACACCTTCACACATTCATCTCCTGTTGAACTACCTGCTTTGCCAGGGACAGCCTGCACCTGTCACCCCTGGCCTATCAGGTATTGGAAAATCCTCTTGCTACCCCCATAGTGCCTATGTTAGGCAGGGCCCACATGACAGACCCACCTTCATAGGTACCACAAGGGATAGGACACTAAGAGCAATGCTACCCAACGCCAGATGTCTACACCTCCAGATGCATGCACCCAAAACACTCCTTGGCATGGGAAACATCGATATCTGTGCAGTAACAGATGCCTGGTTCAGGGCTACTGAGAGCACACCAGCACTACCGGGTGTAACCCGGTTGATTTCTTTGCTACAGTCACCAAGGCCATTGCCGAGGGAAGGTGGTTCACACAGCCTACCTGGACCTTGCAAACGCCTTTCAACAATACCCCACTTGGGCATTCTAGGGAAGCTCAGCAGCTTAAATATAAGCCCCTATGTCACTAGATGGATTGCACAGTGGCTCAAGAACAGAACCCACATGGTTAGCATTGCTGGAGCCATGCCAGACCCCATAACAGTTACAGGTTGTGTCCCAGAAGGCTCAGTCCTGGGACCCTCTTGTTTGGTACATATTTATTGGAGGTACAGGCCAACACGGATGAACTGTGGCTGTCCAAATATGCAGATGACTGCAAACTGGACACCATAATCGACTCCGCAGCTGACACAAGCATCTTCCAAAGGGGCATCATAGCAACAGACAACTTGTGCCAGAGCCATGGCCGTCTGCTGAACAGTGTGTAGAAGGGGAATGTGCATCCTGTAGTCTGTTCACCTAGTTGCCAAAAGGGACATTGTCCTCACACACACTAACCCCCCTCAGCCAAAAACACACACTTGCCAATTGCATGATTCAAACCCCTATCTGACTGTTATGACATATGAGACAGGCGCATTAGCAGAGCACGCTATTTGCATTACTGGGGGTTTTCTCTTCCCCTGCTATACTTATAGAGTGCTGACATCATCAGTGTTTAGAAAAGGGAATGGCCATCCTGTAGTGTCTTATCCTATTTGCCAAAAGGGACACTTCCCTCACACACTAACCTCTCTCAGACAAACACACACACTTGCCATTGCACAGGATTCAAACCCCTATCTAACTATGTTATGACACTTCAGATGGACGCATTAGCAGAGCGCGCTATTCGGATTACTGGGAGGTTTCCTTTCTCCTGCTGTACTTATAGGGTGCTGACATCATCGGTGTTTAGAAAAGGGGATGGGCATCCTGTAGTCAGTTCACCTAGTTGCCAAAAGGGACATTTTCCTCACACACTAACCTCTCTCAGAGAGACACACACACTTGCCATTCACAGGATTCAAACCCCTACCTAACTATGTTATGACACTTGAGACGGATGCATTAGCAGAGCGCGCTATTCAGATTACTAGGAGGTTTCCTTTCTCCTGCTGTACTTATAGGGTGCTGACATCATCGGTGTTTAGAAAAGGGGATGGGCATCCTGTAGTCTGTTCACCTAGTTGCCAAAAGGGACATTTCCCTCACACACTAACCCCTCTCAGACAAACACACACACTTGCCATCCACAGGATTCAAACCCCTACCTAACTATGTTATGACAGTTGGGGGGGACGCATTAGCAGAGCGCGCTATTCGCATTACTGGGAGCTTTTCTTTCTGCTGCTGTACTTATAGGGTGCTGACATCATCGGTGTTTAGAAAAGGGGATGGGCATCCTGTAGTCTGTTCACCTAGTTGCCAAAAGGGACATATCCCTCACACACTAACCCCTCTCAGACAAACACACACACTTGCCATTCACCGGATTCAAACCCCTATCTAACTACCCCTATCTAACTATGTTATGACACTTGAGACGGACGCATTAGCAGAGCACGCTATTCGGATTACTGGGAGGTTCCCTTTCTCCTGCTGTACTTATAGGGTGCTGACATCATCGGTGTTTAGAAAAGGGGATGGGCATCCTGTAGTCTGTTCACCTAGTTGCCAAAAGGGACATTTCCCTCACACACTAACCCCTCTCAGACAAACACACACACTTGCCATTCACCAGATTCAAACCCCTATTTAACTATGTTATGACACTTGAGACGGACGCATTAGCAGAGCGCGCTATTCGGATTACTGGGAGGTTACCTTTCTCCTGCTGTACTTATAGGGTGCTGACATCATCGGTGTTTAGAAAAGGGGATGGGCATCCTGTAGTCTGTTCACCTAGTTGCCAAAAGGGCCATTTCCCTCACACACTAACCCCTCTCAGGGGAACACACACACTTGCCATCCACAGGATTCAAACCCCTACTTAACTATGTTATGACACTTGGGACGGACGCATTAGCAGAGCGCGCTATTCGCATTACTGGGAGCTTTCCTTTCTGCTGCTGTACTTATAGGGTGCTGACATCATCGGTGTTTAGAAAAGGGGATGGGCATCCTGTAGTCTGTTCACCTAGTTGCCAAAAGGGACATTTCCCTCACACACTAACCCCTCTTAGACAAACGCACACACTTGCCATTCACCGAATTCAAACCCCTACCTAACTATGTTATGACACTTGAGACAGACGCATTAGCAGAGCGCGCTATTTGCATTACTGGGAGGTTTCCTTTCTCCTGCTGTACTTATAGGGTGCTGACATCATCGGTGTTTAGAAAGGGAATGTGCATCCTGTAGTGTCTTTTCCTATTTGCCAAAAGGGACATTTCCCTCACACAGACTTACACACACACCAACCTCTCACACACACACACACACACACACACACTGAGCACTTGCAGGATTTGAAACCCCTACCTAACTATGTCATGACACTTGAGACGGACGCATTAGCAGAGCGCGCTATTCAGATTACTGGGAAGTTTCATTTCTCCTGTTGTACTTATAGGGTGCTGACATCATCTGTGTTTGGAAAGGGGAATGTGCATCCTGTGGGGAGGCAAACACCAAGCACACTGTGGCTAAGCTGTCATTCCCTAGGGCAAACAGCCTAGTGTTGACCTCCACACCATTATGTTTAATTGTCAAATGCACATTATTTGTTGCTGATAGACTGTTTGCATATCTTTATTGCCATAGCATTCCCTGTTGGTATGAACAACTTCTGCATCTGTGGAAACTGTTTGCATATGGGAGGGATCCACTATATCACGTATGTCTCTGTAGTCATTTAACTGTGTCCACTGGGCAGACTGCTGTAATGTGGTTGGTTCCTGGCATAACACATAACAATACCAGATATGTGTGTCCAACTGCTAAACCAAGATTTGGACTACGTGTGTGAGCATGCCCAGTTCAGCCTTCCCATGGCATGTTGTCAAAGTGTGTGAGCATGCCCAGTGTGATTATTCCATATGTTGGACTCTGCAGCCCCCCACATTTGTGGATGTGTAAACTAAGTGTGTGAGCATGCCCAGTTCAGCCTTCCCAGTCTGTGAGCATGCCTAGTGTGAGCATTCCATATGTTGGACTCTGCAGCCCACCACATTTGTGGATGTGTGTGAACTTCACAAACTATCACCCGTTTATGGTTGTGGGTTGTGTGTCATGTTGTGTAGTTACTGTACAACTGCTTTGTGTGTGAACACAACAGGATTATACTGTGCCTGCAGTGTTTGCATGGGATACTTTGCATACAGTTGTCAACATCCTTTCACACTGACCTAACACTGTAGTACTGTATAGTGTACTGGTAGTACTTTGGCTGTGGTGGACAGTAACCTATGCTTTACTGCTATCACTGCTTTACATTTCGATAGTGGGCACAACAGCCTGGTTGGGGCCAGTTGTGTACATCTGACCATGTTGCATTCTGTTCAGATATGAACTACTTACACCAGGCTTGTCCAACATTGTTAGTGTATTCCACAACATAGGTGTACAATTGCAAACACTAGCGATGTGCCCTAGTCCATGTCTAATGCAAGTTGGGGAGTGTGTTTGTCCTTCAACACACATTGTTGGAGGAGTTTGCCATGACATATGTCATGGTTAGTATACTGTGCCTCTGTCTACCTGTCACATGACAGTGATACCCAGGATAAACCTACCATCTCCCGTCCACCCATCAGGATTCCTATTGAGGAAGATTGATAAGTGACTCTATGGGTAGCCTGTGCTGAGGGTTCACTCATGGGTGGGAGTGGCTTCTGTGTTATGGATCACACAGTACAGCTTGTCCTATGTAAGTCAGTGCTGGGGTTCAGGTCTGTCATGTGCATAGCTCACTGCCATTCAGATTGTACTATGTGCAGCATGTTTATTGATGCCAGCAACACAGGCAACACATGGCATCTGTGTAGGCTGTTTGATGCTCCTGATGAGGTACTGTTGGGGACTTTACAGTTGATGGAGGTGTCTGCTGAGGTACATCCCACAGGGGCTATTGTAGTCGATTGTACCACTGATGCAGGAGGACTGCAGAGCCACAATGACCTCCCTTATGTAGATCTGACAGCCTTCATGATTAGGTGGGTATATGGTATGTTTCTGTAAACACTACAGCACATGTTTGTCCAATGCAGGATATCTATCACCCTGTGTCCCCAGGTCTCTCATTACATGTTAACTACATAATGGGTTAACACCTATGTGGTGATTGGTGGGCACTTACTGTATATCCACGGGGTTGACTATACACGTTTCTGCACTTAGCTTGCTGACATAGCTATGGCACCAGTTGTCTGTTTCTATGTGGCCCTTTTGTGGGATGCATGTGTCAGCTGGTGGATCATATGTGGTGAGCGGTTTGTAGTCCTCTGCAAACATGTTAGGACACAGTCCTTCCATGTTTGCCTGTACCTATGGGACATATATACCAGACGAGGGAGATACCAGGACAAAGCCTTGTGGGATGCCAGTTATATCTGGTTTGTAGTCTGACATGGCTGAAGCATGTCTGACCATGTCTGTTCTGTCCTTGGTCTGGTTTGCAACCCCTCTACTGACATGTGGGTTTATATTTACGCTGGTGAGCCTATCTATACTGAACATGTAGGGTATTGTATAGAAGCCTTTGCAAGGTCCAGATACACTGTGTGGAGCACATTGCCCTCATCAATGACCTTAATGACTGTTTCAATTGAGTCAAACATGGTTAGGGGCAAGATCTGCACTTGAGAAGACCACACTGGGTTGGGTCCGGTGTCAGTAGGTCCTCAACATCCTTATGTCTGTGGTACATGCTGATCCTTTCCATAGCTGTGCAATCTGGGCTTCTCAGGATTCTGGGGTTGTACTGTTCAGTATCCATTCAGGCAACACCTTTGTTGAGAAGGACCACTGTTGTTGTACACTGCTCTTTGGGTACATATTCTGTGGTACGGCTGACATTGAGCAGTAGTGTGGTTTGGCATTCTATTCATCTTAGACTCCATGTTGCACTAAGCCCAGGTCACCATCTCATACCATTGCTGCTGTGTGTTTTGCTTTGGAGATGTTGTCTGTTACCTCAGCATCTGCTATGTCAGGGGGCCAGCAGTCTGCTGGGATAGATATTCTGCATTCGTGGGGGTGGGGGGGTTTGCACTGCACCTGTCGGGATGTATGTTGGCAATATGTGTGTGTGTTTGTGGTATTTGTGTGTTTCAGGGCATATCTGTGGATTCCGAACATGGCTCCTACCATCAGTTGTGTAAGCCTTGGGATTATCTTTCGTGTCCTGTACAATTTGTATCTACATAGGTTCATAGGTTCATACTAGGCTATCCACCCTGGGCATTTGTTAGCCTAGCCAGAGTGTGTGTGGCTTTTGAGACCCCTTGCTATGTGGATATTATGGCCATGTATTATTTGCTTTGCTGTGCCTCTGTCTGGACATGACACAGTGAAGACCCCCACTGTAACTCTACAATCATCCATCCACTTGGCAAGATTCCTGTTGAACAGTGTCAGTGAGGGGCTCTGCCTAACATGGAGTGGGATTCTGGTCCAGGGTGTGGGGAGCCTCTGGATTATGTATCTGTCCCACGGCACATCCTATTTCATTATTTGTTGAGGTTGACATCTCTCACTCTCGCAGCTCAATGGATATGTGTTGTCTGGGGTGGAGCATGTCCATTACTCCTGTGTTGGGCATGGCCTCCTACAACAGGCATGCAATGCCTCTGTGTGGGCAGTCTGTGACTGGAGTCAGCTGGGGTGTCTACAGCCAGGCAGCATATGACATATATGTGTGACACTTTATCCTCTTGGTGAGGTACCTTTGCGGTCTTTCTAACTGCTGCAGGTGTCAGGTAAAGTAGATCCCATATGAGGCATTGTACTGGATTATGGGTGTGATTGGGATGAAGTATAGGGGCACAGTGACCTCTGTTGCCATAGATGTGACTCCTTTCCTGATACGATGTCACATGTAGACAGTCTTCCTAGCCACATTGGCAATGTGGGTGTCACATAACAGGTTACTGTTCACTTGTGTCCCTAGGTCCCTGGTTACCCCTTCCATACATAATGGTTTACCACCTATGTGGTATTTCGTGGTACCTTGTTTGGTATTTGGTGGCACATTCATACTGTCCAGTGTCTTCGGGATGGTTGGGGGGGGGTTATTGTGTGTGAGAGTGCGGTCTGTAGCATGCTACAGACTGCACAGCAGTCTTGTCTACAGTTAGTTGCACATGGGTGAACTCCACTGCCTTGTGCATTGTCAGTTACCTGGACGTATGGGTGTCTGTGCTGCCTATGGATACTCACCTCCTTTTATGTAGTGTTCCAGGTTTTGGGGCCATGACACATGGTACGTGGTATAACCTGGTAGTGCTGGTGTGCTGTCAGGAGCCTTGCAGCAGGTTTCTGGCACTGCACAGACATCGATGTTCTCTATTCTGGGGATGGCCTCGGGAGCATGCATATTGGGGTGTACACATCTGGCATTGGTCAGCATTTCCCTTATGTTTCTTCCCACTTATGTTTTCTCGGGTGGTGGGTCATTCTTTTCAGCCTTGCCTACAAAAGGCTGTATGGAGGTGGCAAAGGCCTTATCCACTATTCAGACGCCCAGGGGTAACAGGTGCAGGCCATCCCAAGGGCAGCTGCATGGCTTGTCAAGCATGACATCCCAAGCAGACAGACACTGGATCCCCTTGGAATGACACCAGTAAGTGTGCTACTTGCTATGACTGATCATTCCATGTTTGTACTGTGGCATTATTCTTGGTAAGGGTAGGTTGCTGCAAACGGTGAGTGTCATACCGGCCTGGACTACATAATCGGATAGCTCATCTGTGTCTCTTTACATGTAGTCTAGGGCAGTACATCTCAGGTCATTCACACCAGCATGGACTATGACCGCATCATATTTCTATTTGCTTTGGAGTGACCTACATATTTCTGTTATGTGGCATATTGTGGCGGCCTACAGGCAGCTTACTGTACCCTTTCCTTTGTTCAGTCTGCTGTGCAGGACAGCAGTGTGTCTGACTATGGAGTCACCTATTACAACTGTATCGGGCATGTTGTTTCTCCTTCTGGCCTGTGACTGTTTGGCACACCAGCTTTGTGTGCTATGTGTTGCATGTGCTATGTTTGGAGGCTGTTTCATTGGGTGTCTGCTTTAGTGGCCTCTGTTGGTGTGCTGTGTGTGTGATTTCTGCCTCCGGGAATGTATTTCTGTGTTTATGTGTTTGGTTTGCAGTTGTGATAGGTCTATGTGGGTATGTGTTTGTGGTGTGTGTGGTTACCTTCTCCTACTCACTTGTTTTGGGTGTACTGAGTTGGGGGAGCTCTGCCTCCAGTTTGGATGGATGGTTGCATCTCTCACATATATTTGTATTTCTTGGGTGGAGTTTGTGGTTGTCTGTGTACTTGGGGCAGGTGTAACATTGCCTCAGGATTCACAGATTCCACTTGTTGTGCCTGGCCTTACTGGATTGCATGTGTGGACAGATTATATTGCCATACTACTGATCAGTAATTACATCATTGTTCATGCTTGCTCTATCATGTAGTAGCTTCCTCATTCTCTTGCATGTTTTGGTTATGGCTGGTGTCCACCATGCCAGATTTAGGCACTGTGTCTTGTTTTAATTTGGGACTGCATAATCCAAGCATTCCTGGCAGTGTTCATGGAATGGCTGTCTTACAGGTTCTGAGGCGTGGCCCATATTTTGCACCTGCAGGACCTTTCATGGATTCCACATCAGTTTGGAGGTGTGCAAATAATGCTTAGCACATGTTTTCCACTGTGATTTTCCAGACAGGGACTGTGGTCAGGATTTGTATATCCAGTGTGATTACTATATGGTCTGGTTTTACCAGTGAGCAATACACTTCTCATCTTGACATCCCGTACCCATGTTGCTGATTATCACATCCGGTATGCTTGCCCCTCTTGTGGGGGTGGTACGTTGTTCCTGGGCCTTTTGGTTTGTGGATTCGATGAACTTTTGTCCTACACTGTTGCAGCTGGTATAATGCTCCCAGTCTATGTGTCTGGGTATTTGCAGTTGCCCAATATAATGTGGTTTGGAGGACTTGATATATTCATGTATTCCAGCATGGGTCGGATGCAGTTCCTGGTGTTGGGCCAGTACTCTGTAGCAGGCTATACACTGGGGGGGCAGTTTTAGCCACTGTTACTTGAGCATGGCTAGTCCATGCTGCTTTTTGTGGTGGTACCAACATGGGGGTGTGGTTATCCTTGACAATTCTTGCTGGTCACCCTCCTTTTGTAGCTTGTTCCAAGTTTTGAGGATGTACAGCACAGTATGAGGTGTAACCTGGTAGTGTTAGGGTGCTGTTGTGCGCCTTGACTCAGATTTCTGTTACAGCACAGTTATCAACATTCTCCATACTGGGTGGGCTTAGACTGCATGCATCTTGCTGTTTGAACTTATCCCTTATCTTATTCTTATCCCTTCTGGTACCTATGGAGATAGGTTTGTGTTTTGAGCCTTACCTATTCAGGGCACACTGTGCGTGACAACAGCCTTTGCCAGTATCCATACGGCCTGCACTGATAGGTGCACGCCAGTCCTAGCAGGTGGTGCATCATGTCATGCTCAGCATGTCATCCCAGACTGGCACACAGTGGGTCCCCTTTGCCTAACTGCATTACTTCAGCAATTGTTGCACTTCATCATCTCATTGTCCTGTTGTGGCATGCTGCTTGTTGAGGGTAGGATGTTAGTCGGGGTCCTCAGGTGTGCATATGGTACTTGGTGTTACATTACTTAACACATAGCATTCATGCCTCAGGTGGTGCTGCAGGGCTGCCTCTGTCGGATGCACATATTACACTTCCCTGTACATGTTTGTGAGCAGGTTGTGTCACGTTAGGCATCCCTGTTACTATATGAGTGAGTCAGAGAGGGGTATCATTCCCAAGGTTCCTACTGAGCCAATGTATGTGCTATGCGTTGCGTCTTTGCCAAGGCCAGGGCATACTGGGCACGCCTCCTTCTGCCTACTGGGGCAGGCTCAGGTTGTTCCTCCTCCGAGTCACGCTGTGCCTGTGGTGGCCTTGGCGATGGTGGGGGGCTGTTTGGCCCAGCCCTATGCTGGTCCTGCTGCAGCTGTTTTCGCAAGATCATATTATGTAGCATAGCACATACCATGACAATTTGGGTACATGTAGTTGGTGTGTACTGCAAGGCTCCACCAGATGTGTCCAGACACCGGAACCGTGACTTGAGCAGCCCAAACACACGCTCTATTACATTACGTGTTTGTGCGTGTGCCTCATTATGGCGTTCCTGTTCAGGTGTGTGTGCGTTTCTGATGGGTGTCATCAGCCACGGCTCCAGTGCATATCCTGCATCCCCCACTAGGTGTCCGTGCGGGATGTCCCCATTGGCAAATGTCTGGTACAGCTGCGTCAAATGCCAGATGTGGGAATCGTGGTAGCTCCCAGGACAGCCAGCACACACATTCATTATTATGCCCTGGGCATCACACACGACCTGGCAGTTGATGGAGGGGAAGCCCTTGCATTTATGTAGGCCCTACCCCGCTCTCCTGCTGGTGCTTTGATGCGTATGTGCGTGCAGTCTATAGCACCCAGTACCTCAGGGTATTCCGCTATTTGCTGGAAGAGACGCATGTTGCTGGCCAATACCTCACGGGCATTGGGGAAGTATACATGATCACCGACATGTGCTGACATGGCATCCAGGAACTGGTGCAGTACCCTGGAAGCTGATGCCTGTGATATCCCCATCATATCGCCAGTTGGTCTCTGGAAGGTACCTGTTGCTAGTATTCTTAGGCCAACACATACCTTGGTTTCCACTGGGATGGGTTCCCCTCTGTTGGTTCTGTGTGTGAGGCGTGGCCTGCACAGCTCCACTATTTGCTGCAGGAGGTCTCTGTCCACTCTATAGCGCTCTACTATCTCCAGCTCATGTAACCCGTGGTAGGTGACCCTGGGCCTGTACACTCTTCTCCGTCTCCTCACTGCGGGTTGTCTGGCACCATCTGCATTGTCACCACCCTCAGCAAGTCGCCTATGTCTCATTATGACAGCTATGGCAGCCCCTAACATTTCTGCTCTGAGTTCAGCTTTTTCAGTTTTCACTTCTGATAACTTAACTCCTGTCTTGCAGTGTCTCTTGAGAGAAACATTCTGCACTGCTGTTTGCAGAGTTTTAAGTGCTGGGCTGGCCTAGTATTCTGCCTGTGTAATTGCCTGCATCTAATTGTTTTCACCTGCTAGCTCCAGCAGTATTCCCTGCTAACTTCCTAGTACATCTGTTGCTTCCTTTTTCCTCTCTGGTTCCTCAGGGTGGAGCCGTGTGCAAACCAGCAGAAACACGCTCACAGTGGCTTACACGCACGCACACATACTTACACAGTTTTAAATCTGCTTATTCGGTTTTAAACGCGTGCACGCCCGCGCAAACAGTGTTAAACATCTCCCAACACGCTCCCACATGCTTAGTCTGCCTTACACACGTGCACACTGTCTTACACGCGCGCACACCGCCTTACTCGCGCTTCATGGCGCGCACACATGCGCATACACGTCCAGCAAGAAACTTTGGTGTAGGCAACAGTGTACACCTTCCATTTCTTGACTTTCTCATGTTTACTGAGTGGCACACCTCCTTCCTTGATATCTCTCTGACATCTGTCATGTAACTCTACCTTCCAATGAACTCCATCCCTTTCTACCATTCCCCCCTGTGATGTCACCTATCTCCTACTCTGTTCCTCCCCCTTCTGTAACTCTTACACTACTCAGAATGTGCTCATTTGCTATGAGACAGTGGAATTCAGTATCCTTACCCTCATTTGCATCAGATTGCCTACTAATGCTTAGTTACATCTCTTAGACTTGGCTTCCCCCCTTGGCAACCACTACACGGTGGCCATGTTGTTTTTTCTAAGCTGGTCCCTCCATTGACATTCCATGTATTGCATAAAACCTACATTTGTAGGTTTAAAACCTTCGTTTTCATGTTTTATGCAGCGCAGCCCGTTTGCGTGGGGCTGCGCTGGGTTTACACATCGGCAATTGCCGAAAAAAAAAATTTATATTTTTAATATTTTTGCATGGGGTTGCATTGCCAATGGCCACATATTTGGCCATTGGCATGCTGCCTATAACATATGCACCCTTTATTTGGAGCTGACATGGCTCCATTGCCGTGTTTGCAGAAACATACTCAGTTGTCAACTGAGTACATTTCTGCAGCTAACACGGCTCTTACACGGGCTGTTCTTGGCTTCCTGGATCGCTAATCAGCCTCATTTGCATGCTATTCGGCTGCAAGTGGGCTGATTAGCTTAGCCACGCCCACTCCGTGTAAGAGCCGTTTTAGACTGACTCTTACACGGACTTTGGGCTGTTCCTGGACGCGAAGGCTACATGGAGTCTTACACTACTCTTAGACTCCGTGTAAGCCTTCGGGAATCCGGCCCATTGAGTAAAAGTAAATATATGAATACATATATTCATGAAAATAAAAGCTGGCAACATGCCAGCTAAGTTTATACTGAAGTTGTGGTTAGATTTATCAAAGGTGTAGTTTATTGAATTCAACTGTAACATAAATTCAGCAGTTTTCTCTTTTTATGGTTGTGTAGCTCTGAAGTTAGCTTATTTAAGTTATAAAAGCAAAACTGTTCTTCATTGTAAAAGGATGAACACAGTATATGGTAGGAACACAAGTTATATAGTTGCTTTGTAATCTTTAAACATTAAGCCTTGAACACTGCTTAATTCTTCTCTAAAAGAAAATAATATGACTGAAGTTCTTTACTTACCTGTGACTTTTATTCAGTTTATTCAGGTCATCATTTTTTGGATCAAAGGTTTTGAACAAATGCTGTAAAGATATACCAGAGAGCATCTAAAAACCCATGACCTCAGGGGTCCACCATCCCTAAAATTCCCAATTCATTTCAGTCATTCCTCTAAGGTTATTACATTAAAGTCCTCACTATATACACTGCCATATTTTGTTTAGGTTGCAACCCCTGCATCCCATTTTGGACATCTGAAATGCTAGCAACTCTAAATGGCAGTTAGAAGTAAATGTTAGACTCGAGTGTCCAAGAGAATTTTACTGAGAACCCTCAAAGTTGGGAGTGGCATATTGTCTTGTCTATATAGGTGCTAAATGCAGTTTTCATGCATTTTTTTTTTTGGGGGGGGGGGTTCAGTCATGTTTCTACTAGGGTAGTATTTGAATTCTCTTCAGGGTGCTGAATACAACTGATATCTGAAATATATCTGTTTTAATTTGCTATTACACCAGAACTAAAAATCACATGGTTTTATCCATAAAAACATGTTTTCTTCCTTAACAATGTGCCTTTATCAAACCTCCTTGTAAACAGGAAGAAATGTGGTTAGGCCAAATTTAAGAGTGAGATATATCTAATTCTCTACAGGTACAATCAGCATTTGTCTTATTCTCTGAACCTTTTGCTAAGCACTTTTAAGGGGGGGTGATATGCAACCTTTTCTATATATATGTGCTAAATGCACAGTTCTATTTATATTTAATAGTGAAAGCCTAACATGTTGCATTATAATCACTTCCCATTAGGATTAGGTACAATACCTTACCGAATGTATTGATAGACAGCAAGTGCCTAAGGGGTTAAGACAATGGCGATTCCCCACGGGCTTAGTTAATAATTCAGCATTTCATAAGGATTTATTAAAACTTTTTGATCAACAGGGTGTGGAATTCATGCAACTACTTGTTCAGAATTATGTTGCACAAATGAATTTTTTAAAATCGGATTTGACTGAGTTGGA
The DNA here is from genome assembly GCF_019279795.1 of Protopterus annectens. Taxonomy (NCBI): domain Eukaryota; kingdom Metazoa; phylum Chordata; order Ceratodontiformes; family Protopteridae; genus Protopterus; species Protopterus annectens. The sequence goes on from NC_056737.1 coordinate 1,510,111,225, forward strand.
TTCTATTATACGAAGTGACAAAGACTTTATACGATATAAATATGACTTTTTACATATTTTTTTCAAGCATTGATAATACTTTAATCAAAATTAAAGAGAATAAGATTAGAAAATTAAACAGAGATTCTACAGCATACAATAAGGGTTTAGCTTATCCATTGCCACCTTTAAACAGAAATGTTGAACAAAAGTTTACTGGTAATGTAGATGCTAATGAAAATGTGTCTGACGTTATTGAGAATGATAATATTTCAATTAATGACATGGCTGCTGAGCACTCATCCCCAGTTAGGAGAAGTGAAAGACTTGCAAACAGGGCGAATAATACTAATGGTAACCTTGATTCTAATCCGGGTTTTCAGGGGAATCAGACAGGGGGTACGAGAAGAACACAGAACCACCCACAACAAAGGCAATCTTGGAAGAAAAGGAACAGGAGAAGGAGGTACTTCCCTTTGATTTGGTGAACAAATTTGTTAACCCAGTTAATGGTTTGAAACCAGTTAAAATTTTAACTAATAGTACTGGTGATTTTCAAATCTATAATTACTCTGATTTTAGCCCTGATCCACTTCTAATAGAAGTATTGGCCAAGGGTTTGTCCTTTGTTCCCTCGGCTAATAGTGATCTAGCTAGACTTTTGATAGATTTCAAAATGTACACAAGGAAGTTGAATATGAATGTCTTTTTCAGTAACAAATCATGTTTGATTAAGGACTATAGGGTATCAAGTGTTTTTAATCCTCCTATACACCCTTCAATCTCACTATATGAGAAGATTTGAGAGAATGATTTTAGGAATTTATTAGGAAGATACCAAAATAACCAACATTTAAATCTATCTAAAACTGAAAGGGACATATTGGTGGGTCTTATGTTTGCCAACATTCGCGTTATGAAGCCTGACAAGGGGGGTGGGTTGGTCTTTATGGATAAGGAATTCTATGACAACAGGATTTGTTCCTTATTGGCATCTGACTTTTATATTAAGGTTTCCCTCAATGAAATGAATGGAGTGCACCAGCATTTGAAAGGCTTCATTAATGATCTATTAATTGAGGAACGTATTGACCTTGATTTATACAATTTTTTATCAGTGGAATATCCCTTGACTCCTATGTTATTTGGTTTACCCAAAATACATAAGGATCTTAACAACCCTCCCTTCTGCCCTATTATTGACGGAAGGCAATCTATCATCTATGAGTGCACCAAATTTGTTGACGCCAAGCTCAAACTAGTCTTGAAAGATGAGATTCAAATTTGTAAAGATTCATGGGCCTTTCTAACAGCGATGAACAGCTTCCCATTTTCAGAAGATCTGAATTTTCTCACCATAGATATACGGGATTTATATACCGTCATCCCACAAGATCTTGGGTGTGAATGGGTTAGAGAATTTATGTTAAAGAAACAGGTAGATGGTCCATGTATTGATTTAGTTATATATTTGTTAGAACTAGTATTAAACCATAATTTCTTTATGTTCAACAAGGAACTATTTTTGCAAAAAAACAGTGTAGCTATGGGCTCTCCTTGTGGAGCTACATTTGCTAACACTGTGATGGCATTTTGGGAGACAAATTACCTTTTTGTGGACACCATCTTTCGGGAGAGAGCAGTGTGGTATACCCGTTACCTTGATGACATATTCATTTTATGGCATGGGGATGTGGCTTCGGCTGAATATTTTGTGAAACAAATTACTAATTATACTGACTTTTTGGAATTTACATGGGAATTTAACACTGACAGGATTTCCTTTTTGGATGTCGATCTAAGT